>NC_059215.1:48902988-48915488 GCF_020615455.1 Coregonus clupeaformis | reverse complement strand
CACTCACACTCACACTCACACTCACACTCACACTCACACTCACACTCACACACACTCACACTCACACTCACACTCACACTCACACACACACACTCACACACACACACACACACACACACACAGAGAGAGAGAGGAGGTGGCAGCAAAGGATTATTGTTCTGCGTGTCAAACAGCAGACACTTCACAGCCCAAAAGGCTTTGTCTTTTAGAGAGAGTTTTTATAAAACAATCATTATTCTCTGCAACCGTTGTGAGGTTTCTATATTTTCTAAGGCAATACATTTTCAAGTTTAATCAGCAACAAACAAACTGCTTTTATAAACATTTCGGTTCACCTCACTGAAGAGAGTCATAACTAATTGTTTTATTTTCTCTTTCAGGAGACACTGGTACCCATCCGTACCCATTAAAACAGGAGACACTGGAACTCATCCGTACCCATTTAAACAGGAGACACTGGTACCCATCCGTACCCATTAAAACAGGAGACACTGGAACTCATCCGTACCCATTTAAACAGGAGACACTGGTACCCATCCGTACCCATTAAAACAGGAGACACTGGAACTCATCCGTACCCATTTAAACAGGAGACACTGGAACTCATCCGTACCCATTAAAACAGGAGTCATTGGAACTCATCCGTACCCATTTAAACAGGAGACACTGGTACCCATCCGTACCCATTTAAACAGGAGACACTGGTACCCATCCGTACCCATTTAAACAGTAACCTGGTCCTGGGCTGTTATATCATCTGTGTTGCAGGGCTCTGGATAACCATTAACCTCAGCAGGTCTCTGGATAACCATTAACCTCAGCAGGTCTCTGGATAACCATTAACCTCAGCAGGTCTCTGGATAACCATTAACCTCAGCAGGGCTTTGGATAATCATTACCCTCAGCAAGGCTCTGGATAACCATTAACCTCAGCAGGTCTCTGGATAACCATTAACCTCAGCAGGTCTCTGGATAACCATTAACATCAGCAGGGCTCTGGATAACCATTAACCTCAGCAGGTCTCTGGATAACCATTAACCTCAGCAGGGCTCTGGATAACCATTAACCTCAGCAGGTCTCTGGATAACCATTAGCTCAGCAGGTCTCTGGATAACCATTAAACTCAGCAGGTCTCTGGATAACCATTAACCTCAGCAGGTCTCTGGATAACCATTAACCTCAGCAGGTCTCTGGATAATCATTAACATCAGCAGGGCTCTGGATAAACATTAACCTCAGCAGGTCTCTGGATAACCATTAACCTCAGCAGGTCTCTGGATAACCATTAACCTCAGCAGGTCTCTGGATAATCATTAACATCAGCAGGGCTCTGGATAATCATTAACCTCAGCAGGTCTCTGGATAACCATTAACCTCAGCAGGTCTCTGGATAACCTTTAACCTCAGCAGGTCTCTGGATAACCATTAACCTCAGCAGGGCTCTGGATAACCATTAACCTCAGCAGGGCTCTGGATAACCTTTAACCTCAGCAGGTCTCTGGATAACCTTTAACCTCAGCAGGTCTCTGGATAACCTTTAACCTCAGCAGGTCTCTGGATAACCATTAACCTCAGCAGGTCTCTGGATAACCATTAACCTCAGCAGGTCTCTGGATAACCTTTAACCTCAGCAGGTCTCTGGATAACCATCTGTTCTAATGGGGTGACTACTGACCTAAGCATTGACTTATACTGCAGTACATGCAGTACTAGAATGGGCTTCATAAGCTTAACCCTCTCAGCGTAGTAATACATTTTTGTATTTATTTATTGTGGCAAGTGCAGCAAAAGGAATCATGACTGTGTCCTTGAGATGGCCACCCTTGAAGAAAGATGAGGAATAATATTGATTGAGTCTACAGCTGGAAAATTTAAAATTTCACAAGCCATTGATTGCGCCTGCCTCAAGGCATATTATTATTTCACAGCATGGAGTTTACATGCATTAATAAACCAGGTTGATTTAACAGCTGCTGAAATGAGAGCCAATGGATGAGTTATATTAATCTGAACGTTTCATACTAGTCTTCCTTCATACAGTTGAAGTCGGAAGTTTACATACACTTAGTTTGGAGTCATTAAAACTCGTTTTTCAACCACTCCACACATTTCTTGTTAACAAACTATAGTTTTGGCAAGTCGGTTAGGACATCTACTTTGTGCATGACACAAGTAATATTTCCAACAATTGTTTACAGACAGATTATTTCACTTATAATTCACTGTATCACAATTCCAGTGGGTCAGAAGTTTACATACACTAAATTGACTGTGCCTTTAAACAGCTTGGAAAATTCCAGAAAATGATGTCATGGCTTTAGAAGCTTCTGATAGGCTAATTGACATCATTTGAGTCAATTGGAGGTGTACCTGTGGCTGTATTTCAAGGCTTACCTTCAAACGCAGTGCCTCTTTGCTTGACATCATTGGAAAATCAAAAGAAATCAGCCAAGACCTCAGAAAAAAAATGGTAGACCTCCACAAGTCTGGTTCATCCTTGGGAGCAATTTCCAAACGCCTGAAGGTACCACATTCATCTGTACAAACAATAGTACGCAAGTATAAACACCATGGGACCACGCAGCCATCATACCGCTCAGGAAGGAGACGCGTTCTGTCTCCTAGAGATGAACGTACTTTGGTGCGAAAAGTGCAAATTAATCCCAGAACAACAGCAAAGGACCTTGTGAAGATGCTGGAGGAAACAGGTACAAAAATATCTATATCCACAGTAAAACGAGTCCTATATCGACATAACCTGAAAGGCCGCTCATCAAGGAAGAAGCCACTGCTCCAAAACTGCCATAAAAAAGCCAGACTACGGTTTGCAACTGCACATGGGGACAAAGATCGTTGTCACGATCGCTTACAGACGGGTCAGACCAAGGCGCAGCGTGATATACATGTTTATTACACTTGTAAACACAACGACAAAACAAGAAACGAAACGTGAAGTCCAAGGTACACAAACAACACACCTAACACGGAACAAGATCCCACAACCCACTAGTGCCAATAGGCTGCCTAAGTATGGTCCCCAATCAGAGACAACGAGCGACAGCTGCCTCTGATTGGGAACCACACCGGCCAACATAGATCTAGAAATACTAGATTCACAACATAGAACAAAACACAGCAAGGAAAATACACACCCTGACTCAACATACAAGCGTCCTCTGAGTCAGGGCGTGACAGTACCCCCCCAAAGGTGCGGACTCCGACCGCACAACATAAACATAACAGGGTAGGGGCCGGGTGGGCATCCCGCCTCGGAGGCGGATCCGGCTCCGGGCGTGATGACCACTTACTCTCCGCCTCCCTGTTACTCTCTCCCCTGGTCTGGTCTGGACCTCGGCGCGCTGCTTCCCCTCTCCCTCCTCCCACGAAGTACCAAGCCCTGTCTGGACCCTGGTGTGGGAGACCCCGAACCTGGAGAGGGGCTGACGTCTGGGTCTGGACTGGAGCCGCTGACCGGAGCTGGACCGGGCACCGGTGGAGCGGACTGCACAGGCTCCGGACTGGAGCCGCTGACCGGAGCTGGACTGGCGACGCACACCACTGGCTTGGTGCGAGGGGCAGGAACAGGCCGGGCCGGGCTGGCAACGCGCACCCCTGGCTTGGTGCGAGGGTCAGGAACAGGCCGGGCCGGGCTGGCGACGCGCACCACTGCCTTGGTGTGAGGGGCAGGAACAGGCCGGGCCGGGCTGGCGACGCACACCACTGGCTTGGTGCGAGGGGAAGGAACAGGCCGGGCCGGGCTGGCGACGCGCACCACTGGCTTGGTGCGAGGGGCAGGAACAGGCCGGGCTGGCGACGTGCACCACTGGCTCGGTGCGAGGTGCAGGAACGGTTCGGGCCGTACTGGGAACACGCACCACTGGCTTAGTGCGGGAAGCAGGAACGGGCCAGACCGGACTGGCGACACGCACCACTTGCTTGGTGCGAGGAGCGGGACTGGGTTCCTTTATTAACCCCCGCTCCTTCTGCTGCCTAACCAGCTCCTCTCGCCGTGCCTCTACACTTTCCTTCTCCCTTATAGCCTCCTGTAGCGCCTCCCTCTGACCGAATAACTCCTGCTCCCTCTGAACCAATAGCCCCCGTAACATGGTGGCCTCCTCTCCTAACCTGCAGATCCGCCCCTTTAACGGCCTCCTGCTGCCTTGTCGTCCACACCGTGTGCCCCCCCAAATGTCCTTGGGGTTGCCTCTCGGGTCTCCGTCGTCGGTGCCGTTTCTCCTCTCCTACCTGGGCATCCTCCTTCATCGCCTTCCGGTAACGGACGGCCTCCTCCTCCGTAATTCTCCCCCAACCGAGGAGGACATCTACTAATGTAACCTCCTGTTGAATTCCCGGCGTTTGCTCCTGAACACGCTGCTTGGTCCTCGTTTGGTGGGATCTTCTGTCATGATCGCTTACAGACGGGTCAGACCAAGGCGCAGCGTGATATGCATACATGTTTATTACACTTGTAAACACAACGACAAAACAAGAAACGAAACGTGAAGTCCAAGGTACACAAACAACACACCTAACACGGAACAAGATCCCACAACCCACTAGTGCCAATAGGCTGCCTAAGTATGGTCCCCAATCAGAGACAACGAGCGACAGCTGCCTCTGATTGGGAACCACACCGCCAACATAGATCTAGAAATACTAGATTCACAACATAGAACAAAACACAGCAAGGAAAATACACACCCTGACTCAACATACAAGCGTCCTCTGAGTCAGGGCGTGACAATCGTAGTTTTTGGAGAAATGTCCTCTGGTCTGATGAAACAAAAATAGAACTGTTTGGCCATAATGACCATCGTTATGTTTGGAGGAAAAAGGGGGCAGCTTGCAAGCCGAAGAACACCATCCCAACCGTGATGCACGGGGGGTGGCAGCAGTTTACATACACCTTAGCCAAATACATTTAAACTCAGTTTTTCACAATTCCTGACATTTAATCCTAGTAAAAATTCCCTGTCTTAGGTCAGTTAGGATCACCACTTTATTTTAAGAAGGCCGAATTCTAAATATTCTTGCCACCTCTCTTTTCTCATTATTGACCCGTGGAACATTCCCCATGTTTCTAGTCACTTTTATCAGAAATAAGGTCTTTTGATTGGTATAGTTGATGACAATAGTTACTGTTGTATTTTCTCACAAGACTCAGATTAGACTCCGAACTTTGTTACAGTTAACCCCTTACCTAAAATGTAATGGTAATTGAATGGCTTTTAGAGCATCACAGGATTAAATGACAGCCAGAATTCTAGAATCCTGAGTGATGAGATAAAGCAATCTTCTGACAGACAGGATATAATGTTCTCCATTTTCTATTTCTCCCTCTCTCTGTTGTCAGGGACAACCTGTCACTTCTAATAGACCATCCAGTGTACAATGGTCTATTCACTGTCAGGTCTCTGTTTTACTCCGTTTTCTGGGCCCCCAACACGCTGACGTCTCCTAGAATGACTCAGGGATGTGGTGCCATGCATTATCCTGCTCCTGCGTAGCCTCAGCCCACTACCTCTATTCTACATTCATCTTGGAACCCAGGACCAAATCTACAGCTGGACCATGTGGTTATGTTAGCAGTCTGTCACGAGAGACTAATTCATTACCCATACATCTCTCCCTATTATCTCTCTTACTCCCCGCACCGCCTATTGTCTCATGTACATATCAAAGCCTAAGTGTAATATCTGTGTCATGATGACTCAGTCCTGTCACCTTGACACTATGCCGCAGTGTTTAAGTGTGCGATCCAGTAGAAACACTGTCATCGATTTTACAATAGGACACATACATCATCATTCATCACTGATGTCAATACTGCAGCAGGGCTCATCTCTATCACGATGTGGTCGTGACCTCTTGTGTCTGTGGTGGAGGAGAGAGAGAGGGGGGGGGGGATAGAATGGGTGAGAGAGAGGGAGGCAGAGAGAGAGAGGGGGAGAGGGAGAGAGAGAGCGGGAGAGAGAGAGCGGGAGAGAAAGAGCGGGAGAGAGAGAGAGTGAGGGAGAGAGAGGGAGGGAGAGAGATGGGAGAGAGAGAGAGGGAGAGAGAGAGGTGGGGAGAGAGAGGGAGGGAGAGAGAGGGGGAGAGAGCGAGAGAGAGCGAGAGAGAGAGGGAGAGAGGGAGAGAGAGTGAGAGAGGGAGAGAGAGATGGGGAGAGAGATAGGGAGAGAGGGGGGAGAGAGGGAGAGAGAGGGGGAGAGAGAGGGAGAGAGAGAGAGGGTGGGAGGGAGAGAGAGAGAGAGGGAGGGATAGAGAGGTGGGAGAGAGAGAGAGAGAGGGAGAGAGAGAGGGAGAGAGAGTGAGAGAGGGAGAGAGTGAGGGGGAGAGAGAGAGAGGGGGATAGAGAGGGAGGGGAGAGAGAGGGAGAGAGAGAGGGAGAGAGAGGGGAGAGAGACAGGCAACGAGAGAGGGGAGAGAGAGGAAGAGTGAGAGAGGGGAGAGAGAGGGAGAGAGAGGGGGAGAGAGGAAGAGCGAGAGAGGGGGAGAGAAAGGGAGCGGGGGAGAGGGTGGAGAGAGAGGGAGGGAGACAGGGAAAGAGAGAGAGGGGGGAGAGAGGGAGAGAGAGAGAGGGGAGAGAGAGAGAGGGGGGAGAAAGAGGGAGAGAGAGAGAGGGAGAGAGAGATAGAGGAGAGAGAGAGAGAGAGAGAGAGAGAGAGAGAGAGAGAGAGAGAGAGAGAGAGAGAGAGGGGGGGGTAGAGACAGGGAGAGAGAGAGGGAGAGAGTTTATCAGTGAATTAACGAGGCTTCTCTAAGCAGGACTAGACTATTAGCAGATGGAAAGGAGAGGGGCTGAATTTTGAAGATACTAAAGAGACAGTGATTTTCTCATCGGCACCCTGTTCAATGATTTTTTGCTATATTGACAGTATGATGGGAAAGATATAGGGAGGGAGTCTGGAGTGGTGTGTGAGTTTGCCCTTGGCTTTGTATTCTGTTCAGTCTCTCTATTAGGCATGCTAGAGGAGGAGGTAGAGGAGGTAGTTAAGGGGCTGGCTGAGTGATCTTCCCTTACCCCCTATCCTCTGAGCCCGAGTGTGTGTGTGTGTGTGTGTGTGTGTGTGTGTGTGTGTGTGTGTGTGTGTGTCAGGGCATTGACAGAGTTAGGACTGCACCATTCCAGTCGCGGGGGAGAACAGGTTGCGGGGTGGACTGAATTGTCAATGGTAGCTTGTTGCAGTCTCACACACATGCAAACACATGCGCACGCACGCACGCACGCACGCACGCACGCACACACACACACACACACACACACACACACACCCCTGAGACATGGAAGTGGTTCAGCCCGTCTGTGTGACCAGGCAACCAGCCTCTCCTCTACTCTCTGGAAGCTGAAGATAAGGGCTAGTGACCATGCTAGGTGAGGGACACGGTGCTGTATGCCAGGAACACAGTGTATGGACGTGGTGTAGGCTTCCTCCTCTTCCCCTCCTCTCACGTCTCTTTAACACCACCTCTTCTGTTGTAAATCCCAGTGATTGGGATCAGAAGTATTCACTGTAAAAGCTTGATAGTAAATCAGCTCCCTGCTCTATGCCCCATTACCTCAAGGTTATACATTTACATTTTAGTCATTTAGCAGACGCTCTTATCCAGAGCGACTTACGGGAGCAATTAGGGTTAAGTTCCTTGCTCAAGGGCACATCGACAGATTTTTCACCTAGTCGGCTCGGGATTAGAACCAGCGACCTTTCGGTTACAGGCACAACGCCCTTAACCACTGAGCTACCTGCTATAAATGCGTCCCAAATGGCAATAGAGTACCAATTGGGACGCAGCCTATACTTCTCCAATGGGCTTTAGTGTCAATATGAACCTATTGTCATGCTTCTAATGTGATAGGTCCCGTGTAGCTCATTTGGTAGAGCATGGCATTCGCAACGCCAGGGTTGTGGGTTTGATTCCCACGGTGGGGGGGCAGTATAAAAAATGTATGCACTCACTAACTATAAGTCGCTCTGGATAAGAGCGTCTGCTAAAATGACAAGGGCTGAATTCATATGCTTATCACACTCTCATGACTGCATCAGTAGAGCAATGCAGGCCTTTCAATTATCCAAGCATCAGATTCTGCTTAAACAATGTATGGAATAGGCATTGCTCCCTTTAATGGCTTCAGTGTTTATTTTACTGTTTTAGATTTCTTGTAATCTGCCTGAATTCAACATCAGTAAGGCAAGACAGGCAGTCGTCATGGTGAAACCAGTATACAGACCGTCCCTGTATTATTAATGGCTGCCATGCTGCTGAGAAATCTGTTGCTTTAACAACGAGAGCAATCTGATGTCCGCTGTGTTTTGCGCATGTCTGATGATCAGATAGTATTGTTGTCATGCGTCAGTGTGTAGCGGTAGGACGGAGTCAGGCGCAGGACACAGAACTTAGTCAACGACGTACTTTACTTGTCAAGAGTAAAAAACATGTCTTCTACGCAGGGAAGAAAATACAGACTAACATGTCAATGACAACAAAACAACGAACAATCACGCACAACACCAAGAGGGAACCAGAGGGTAAAATAGGGAAACAAATTATTGTGGGAACCAGGTGTGTGCAAATTAGACAAAACAAGTAGAACACAGAAACACAGATCGGTGGCAGCTAGTACTCCGGTGACGACGAACGCCGAAGCCTGCCCGAGCAAGGAAGAGGAGCAGCCTCGGCTGAATTCATGACAGTACCACCCCCCCTTAACGCGCGGCTCCAGCCGTGCGCCGACACCGACCTCGGGGACGGCCAGGAGGACGCGGAGCAGGACGAGTCGGATGACGACGGTGGAAATCCCTCAACAGGGAGGGATCGAGGATGTCCCTCCTAGGAACCCAGCACCGTTCCTCCTGACCGTACCCCTCCCACTCCACGAGATACTGCAGGCCCCAAACCCAACGCCTCGAATCCAGGATGGAACGGACCAAGTATGCCGGTGCCCGCTCAATGTCCAGTGGGGGCGGAGGGACCTCCCGCACCTCAGACTCCTGGAGTGGACCAGCTACCACCGGCCTGAGGAGAAACACATGGAACGAGGGGTTAATATGGTAATCAGGAGGGAGCTGTAACCTATAACAAACCTCGTTCAATCTCCTCAGGACTTTAAATGGCCCCACAAACCGCCGACCCAGCTTCCGGCAGGGCAGGCTAAGGGGCAGGTTTCGGGTCGAGAGCCAGACCCGGTCCCCCGGTGCATACACCGGAGCCTCACTGTGGTGGTGGTCGGCGCTCGCCTTCTGTCGCCTGATAGCCCGTTGCAGGCTTACATGGGCAGCGTTCCAGGTCTCCTCCGAGCGCCGAAACCATTCATCCACCGCAGGTGCCTCGATCTGGCTCTGATGCCGTGGTGCTAGAACCGGCTGATAACCTAGTACACACTGAAACGGAGACAGGTTAGTGGAGGAGTGGCGGAGGGAGTTTTGGGCCATCTCTGCCCAGGGGATGAAAGCCGCCCACTCCCCCGGCCGGTCTTGGCAATAGGACCTCAGAAACCTACCCACATCCGGGTTTACTCTCTCCACCTGCCCATTACTCTCGGGGTGAAACCCTGAGGTCAGGCTGATCGAGAACCCCAGATTGTCCATGAACGCCCTCCAGACCCTTGATGTGAACTGGGGACCCCGATCAGACACTATATCCTCAGGTACCCCGTAGTGCCGGAAGACGTGAGTAAACAGGGCCTCCGCAGTCTGTAGGGCCGTAGGAAAACCGGGCAAAGGAATGAGACGGCAGGACTTATAAAACCGATCCACAACGACTAAGATCGTGGTATTCCCTTGTGACGGGGGGAGGTCCGTAATGAAATCCACCGATAGGTGTGACCACGGCCGTTGTGGAACGGGTAGGGGTTGTAATTTCCCTCTGGGCAGGTGTCTAGGTACCTTGCACTGGGCGCACACTGAGCAGGAGGAAACATAAACCCTCACACCCTTAGCTAAAGTAGGCCACCAGTACTTCCCACTAAGACAGCGCACTGTCCGACCGATGCCAGGATGACCAGAAGAGGGTGACGTATGAGCCCAATAGATAAATCGATCGCGAACATCAGACGGAACATACATATGACCCACTGGACACTGGGGGGAGTGGGCTCCGTGCGTAATGCCCACTCGATGTCCGCGTCAACCTCCCATACCACCGGTGCCAACAGACAAGAAGCCGGAAGTATGGGAGTGGGCTCCCTGGACCGCTCCTCTGTGTCATACAGCCGGGACAGAGCGTCTGCCTTAGCATTCTGGGAACCTGGACTGTACGAGAGGGTGAAAACAAAATGTGTGAAAAACATGGCCCACCTTGCCTGGCGAGGGTTCAGTCTCCTTGCCGCCCGGATGTAGTCCAGATTGCGGTGGTCAGTCCAAATGAGGAAAGGGTGTTTTGCCCCCTCAAGCCAATGTCTCCAAGCCTTCAGAGCCTTAACAACAGCTAACAGCTCCCGGTCCCCCACATCATAGTTTCGCTCCACCGGACTGAGCTTCTTCGAAAAGAAAGCACAGGGGCGGAGCTTTGGTGGCGTACCCGAGCGCTGAGACAGTGCAGCTCCTATCCCAGCCTCGAACGCGTCCACCTCGACTATGAATGCCAAGGAGGGATCCGGATGAGCCAGCACGGGAGCCGAGGTGAACAGAGCCTTCAGGTGACCAAAAGCCCTGTCCGCCTCAGCTGACCACTGCAGGCGCACCGGTCCCCCCTTCAGCAAGGAGGTAATAGGAGCCGCTACCTGACCAAAGCCCCGGATAAATCTCCGGGAGTAGTGGGAAAATCCTAAGAATCGCTGCACTTCCTTAACTGTGGTTGGAGTCGGCCAATTACGCACGGCTGAAAAGCGGTCATTTTCCATCTCCACCCCTGACGTGGACAGGCGGTATCCTAAGAAGGAGACGGACTGTTGAAAGAACAGACATTTCTCAGCCTTGACGTAAAGGTCATGTTCCAACAGTCGACCAAGCACCTTACGCACCAGGTACACATGCTCGGCTCGTGTAGCGGAGTATATGAGAATATCACCTATATACACCACTACACCCTCTCCGTGCAGGTCCCTGAAAATGTCATCGACAAAGGATTGGAAGACTGAGGGAGCATTCATCAACCCGTACGGCATGACGAAGTACTCATAGTGCCCAGAGGTGGTACTAGATGCCGTCTTCCACTCATCCTCTTCCCGGATACGCACCAGGTTGTACGCTCTCCTGAGATCTAATTTGGTGAAGAAGTGCGCCCTGTGCAATGACTCCGTCATACTAGCAATGAGAGGTAGTGGATAACTGTACTTCAAAGTTATCTGATTGAGACCTCGATAGTCAATGCACGGGCGTAAACCTCCATCCTTCTTCTTCACAAAAAAGAAACTTGAGGAGGCAGGGGAAGTGGACGGCCGAATGCATCTCTGTCCCAGAGATTCGGAGACATATGTTTCCATAGCCGCCGTCTCTTCCTGTGACAGAGGATACACGTGACTCTGAGGAAGCGCAGCGCCCTCCCAGAGATTTATTGCACAATCTCCCTGTCGATGGGGTGGTAATTGAGTCGCCTTCCTTTTACAGAAGGCGAGAGACAAATTGGCATATTCGGGAGGAAGTGAAGTGGAGACCTGGTTTGGACTCTCCACCGTAGTTGCACCTACGGAAACACCTACACACCTCCCCGTGCACTGACGGGACCATCCCTTGAGAGCCCTCTGTTGCCACAAAATATTGGGGTCATGAGAGGCTAACCAGGGAAGCCCCGACACCACGGGAAACACAGGAGAACCGATCAGGAAGAGACTAATTCTCTCCTCATGACCCTCCTGCATTTTCATCCAGAGTGGAGCTGTGACCTCCCTAATCAGGCCCGATCCTAAAGGGTGACTATCTAAGGCATGTATAGGGAAGGGCACATCAACAGGCACAATAGGGATCCCTAATCTATGTTCAAATAGACGGTCCATAAAATTCCCAGCATCTACGAGCGCCTTATGCTGGGAATGCGGGGAAAACTCAGGAAATTCTACGTGAACACACATGTGCGCAACAGGGAGCTCTGGGTGAGTCTGGTGCTTACTCACCTGGGATGGTCCACCAGTGCCCTGCCTGCTGTCTCGACTCCCTGAGGACCCTTTGCAGCACGACCAGCAGTGTGTCCTCTGCGGCCACAGTTGGTGCAGGAAACAGCCCCCCTTCCGGTCACCCTTAGATCAGCACCTCCGAGCTCCATCGGTGTAGGGTCGGAAGTGCTGGGGAATGGACTGGACGGACCCTGATCCAGATGTCTGCGGGTAGCCAACAGGTTATCCAGTCGTATCGATAAATCCACCAGCTGGTCGAGGTTAAGGGTGGTGTCCCTGCAGGCCAGCTCCCAACGAACGTCCTCCCGTAGGCTGCATCGGTAATGGTCGATCAGGGCCCTCTCATTCCATCCCGCACTGGCTGCCAAGGTCCTGAAGTCCAGTGCGAAGTCCTGTGCGCTCCTCTTCCCCTGCCTGAGGTGGAACAACCGTTCCCCCGCCGCTCTCCCC